>NC_134698.1:86121695-86169883 GCF_050947455.1 Rhinoderma darwinii
ACGGTAATATCTTCCATATGGAGGACGCGGTCTCTGGAGCCGGGTCATCCGCCTGTAACGCCTGCTTCTATATACCGCACAGGAGGGGATATGCCTCCGTCCAGGACATTATACTGAATGGTGGGGCTCCGCTCATAGGAAGCCGGTGTCTGATAAATGTGTTAATCGCTGTGACCAGGCGTCTCCTTCATTGGATGTTGTCCTTCCGCTTTTGTTCAATTATTGCAGATGTCATGTGGATTTAGTGTGTGGCCCTCATTTTAGGGGCCAGTGCTTGTGTCATTATTACACCCCCTGCTGGTTCTCAGGTCTGGAGGGAGGAGGGTGACAGTACAAGGTGCTGATGACGGTGGAGACCGGAGGGGACGTCACCCCTGAGCAGGGGGAGCGGACGCAGGCTGACGGTGGGGACCGCAGGGGACATCACCGCTGAGCAGGGGGAGCGGACGCAGGCTGACAGTGGGGACCGCAGGGGACGTCACCGCTGAGCAGGGGGAGCGGACGCAGGCTGACGGTGGGGACCGCAGAGGACATCACCGCTGAGCAGGGGGAGCGGACGCAGGCTGACGGTGGAGACCGCAGGGGACATCACCGCTGAGCAGGGGGAGCGGACGCAGGCTGACGGTGGAGACCGCAGGGGACATCACCGCTGAGCAGGGGGAGCGGACGCAGGCTGACGGTGGGGACCGCAGGGGACGTCACCGCAGAGCAGGGGGAGCGGACGCAGGCTGACGGTGGGGACCGCAGAGGACGTCACCGCTGAGCAGGGGGAGCGGACGCAGGCTGACGGTGGAGACCGCAGGGGACATCACCGCTGAGCAGGGGGAGCGGACGCAGGCTGACGGTGGAGACCGCAGGGGACATCACCGCTGAGCAGGGGGAGCGGACGCAGGCTGACGGTGGAGACCGCAGGGGACATCACCGCTGAGCAGGGGGAGCGGACGCAGGCTGACGGTGGAGACCGCAGGGGACATCACCGCTGAGCAGGGGGGGCTGACGGTGGGGACCGCAGGGGACATCACCGCTGAGCAGGGGGAGCGGACGCAGGCTGACGGTGGAGACCGCAGGGGACATCACCGCTGAGCAGGGGGAGCGGACGCAGGCTGACGGTGGAGACCGCAGGGGACATCACCGCTGAGCAGGGGGAGCGGACGCAGGCTGACGGTGGAGACCGCAGGGGACATCACCGCTGAGCAGGGGGAGCGGACGCAGGCTGACGGTGGAGACCGCAGGGGACATCACCGCTGAGCAGGGGGAGCGGACGCAGGCTGACGGTGGAGACACGGATTCACCTTGAATGATTGTCCACACTGTACATGGAAATGATGGACGCCCAGGGAGCAGATGCCTCAATGATGAGCGCTGGGCTTATGCAATGGCTCTGACAAATACAACATGAGAGGAAATATGTCTGGGAGCTTTTCACGGAGACCATGGGCTGCCTCGGGCCCCAGCGGATGATAAGGATTGGGCTCTGGAAGACGCCATGTGCAGCCCTCCCGCTGTTTGCCTCATAATCCTTTCTCTTGCTCCAATTTGTCTCCTTCAGGTCCGGTATTCGGGTGTCCAGTATGGCAGTGAAGGGGATGATGTTACTCGCAGAGTCTCCACCAGTGGGATGAACCCTGGGCTGTCATCAGCTGGAAGCCGCAGGGACATTGTGATGTGTGAGGAGGAGCATCATTAATGGGGAGAAAGACTACTCGATTATGGGGTAATCATGGCTGGCGGGCAGGAATCTGCGGTCCTACCACCAGGGACAAAGCTGGACGCTCAACAACACTGCGTTATCCCCTCCTGCCGCCGCTTTACTCCGGACGTCAACACTAACAGACTGCTGCGGGTGGTGGGCGATGGTTCGGACCAGGTAGACCACCTGCTTGTTGCCTCTGAGAGGATGAATAATCCAGCCAACATGATGCTGCGTCTATGGGGGACACACACTGGACCTGCAGCGCTGCTTGTCCGGAGGGAGGACGAGGACACGAGGTGGGATGATTGAGGACCGCTGAACACTTCTCCGCCATCCGATAAAGAATGGGACAAAGCGTCTCCTTCATCGTACATGGTCATTGAGTTCTGTTCTTGCCTTGTTTCAGACGTGGTGTGGCCCTCAGCTCAGGGGTCAGAGCTTGTTTGGTCAGGGGGAGGTGAAATGTGACAGCACAAGGTGAGAACTGCTGGGACTGATAACAGTGCTGACCGGACACCCCTGTAACAATCACTTTCTGTTAATCTGTGAGCCCCACCATTACAGGCACCCCAGATTACTGTAGATCGTCCCCCCACATCTCCTCTTGCTGCCCGGATGGGCGCTGTTGGGTGGGTGCAGGTGTTATACCCGTCCCTGCGCCCCTCTGTTCTGTAACCGGGAGGGGGGCAATGTATCATGTGATGACAAACCCAGAGAACGAGGACGACACACGGTATCAATTTATTACAATATACGGAACGTCAGCAGGACCCCTCAGAGCTGCAGCCGGGTCCTGGGACAGACCCTCATTCACTAAAGTCCTTGCTCCATAATGAACTGGTTATAGGTGAGCAGGTCGTGGTGGTCTCCAGTCTGAGATTTCTGCTCCAGGAAAAGCCCCATGTTGTCTCTGCAAGGCAGGGAGATGCTGCGGCTCCACGGTGGCTCTGTCACCCCCAGCAGATCCCTCACCAGCTGGGCAATGGCCTGTGAAGAGTGGTGAGAGCGGCCATCAGTAGTGCCCCCTGCTGACCCACGTGTTCACTGTATCCTCCGTCACCCCCTGCTGACCCACGTGTCCACGGTATCCTCCGTCACCCCCTGCTGACCCACGTGTTCACTGTATCCTCCGTCACCCCCTGCTGACCCACGTGTCCACTGTATCCTCCGTCACCCCCTGCTGACCCACGTGTTCACTGTATCCTCCGTCACCCCCTGCTGACCCACGTGTTCACTGTATCCTCCGTCACCCCTGCTGACCCACGTGTCCACTGTATCCTCCGTCACCCCCTGCTGACCCACGTGTTCACTGTATCCTCCGTCACCCCCTGCTGACCCACGTGTTCACTGTATCCTCCGTCACCCCCTGCTGACCCACGTGTCCACGGTATCCTCCGTCACCCCCTGCTGACCCACGTGTTCACTGTATCCTCCGTCACCCCCTGCTGACCCACGTGTCCACTGTATCCTCCGTCACCCCCTGCTGACCCACGTGTTCACTGTATCCTCCGTCACCCCCTGCTGACCCACGTGTTCACTGTATCCTCCGTCACCCCCTGCTGACCCACGTGTTCACTGTATCCTCCGTCACCCCCTGCTGACCCACGTGTTCACTGTATCCTCCGTCACCCCTGCTGACCCACGTGTCCACTGTATCCTCCGTCACCCCCTGCTGACCCACGTGTCCACTGTATCCTCTGTCACCCCCTGCTTACCCACGTGTCCACTGTATCCTCCGTCACCCCCTGCTGACCCACGTGTCCACTCTATCCTCCGTCACCCCCTGCTGACCCACGTGTTCACTGTATCCTCCGTCACCCCCTGCTGACCCACGTGTTCACTGTATCCTCCGTCACCCCCTGCTGACCCACGTGTCCACTGTATCCTCTGTCACCCCCTGCTGACCCACGAGTTCACTGTATCCTCCGTCACCCCTGCTGACCCACGTGTCCACTGTATCCTCCATCACCCCTGCTGACCCACGTGTCCACTGTATCCTCCGTCACCCCCTGCTGACCCACGTGTCCACTGTATCCTCCGTCACCCCCTGCTGACCCACGTGTCCACTGTATCCTCCGTCACCCCCTGCTGACCCACGTGTCCACTGTATCCTCCGTCACCCCCTGCTGACCCACGTGTCCACTGTATCCTCCGTCACCCCCTGCTGACCCACGTGTCCACTGTATCCTCCGTCACCCCCTGCTGACCCACGTGTCCACTGTATCCTCTGTCACCCCCTGCTGACCCACGTGTCCACGGTATCCTCTGTCATCTCCTGCTGACCCATGTGTCCACGGTATCCTCCGTCATCCCCTGCTGACCCACGTGTCCACGGTATCCTCCGTCACCCCCTGCTGACCCACGTGTCCACTGTATCCTCCGTCACCTCCTGCTGACCCACGTGTCCACTGTATCCTCCGTCACCCCCTGCTGACCCACGTGTCCACTGTATCCTCCGTCACCCCCTGCTGACCCACGTGTCCACTGTATCCTCCGTCACCCCCTGCTGACCCACGTGTCCACTGTATCCTCCGTCACCCCTGCTGACCCACGTTTCCACTGTATCCTCTGTCACCCCCTGCTGACCCACGTGTCCACTGTATCCTCTGTCACCCCCTGCTGACCCACGTGTCCACGGTATCCTCTGTCATCTCCTGCTGACCCACGTGTCCACGGTATCCTCTGTCATCCCCTTCTGACCCACGTGTCCACGGTATCCTCCGTCACCCCCTGCTGACCCACATGTCCACTGTATCCTCCATCACCTCCTGCTGACCCACGTGTCCACTGTATCCTCCGTCACCCCCTGCTGACCCACGTGTCCACTGTATCCTCCGTCACCTCCTGCTGACCCACGTGTCCACTGTATCCTCCGTCACCCCCTGCTGACCCACGTGTCCACTGTATCCTCCGTCACCCCCTGCTGACCCACATGTCCACTGTATCCTCCGTCACCTCCTGCTGACCTACGGGTCCACTGTAACCTCCGTCACCCCTTGATAACATGTAACTATAATTGGCATTGCCTCCTGCTAAGCTGTAGGATCAGTGTGACTCCCCTCACCCCGCGTGGAGGATTTGTACTCGCCTTCATATCCTCAAAGTCAGTGACTCCGATCTGAGGCAGGGTGGAGCATGTGACGTGGATCAGTTTCTGCCCGTTGATGCCGTTTTCGGTGAAGCACGCCTGTAAAGTGACGCAGGACACAGAGCGTTACACGTGGTTCATACCACAGGCTGGGTTGGTATCTGAGATGACTTCAGCATCTCCCCCTCCACATGTATGGTCAGCTGCATCTCCCTCCTCCACATATACAGTCATCAGCATGTCCCTCCTCCCTGTCCACATCTATAGTCACTGCATCTCTCTCCTCCCCCTCCACATCTATGGTCAGCTGCATCTCCCTCCTCCCCCCTCCCCATCTATGGTCAGCTTTCATCTCCCTCTCCACATCTATGGTCCGCTGCATCTCCCTCCTCCACATATACAGTCATCAGCATGTCCCTCCTCCCTGTCCACATATACAGTCATCAGCATGTCCCTCCTCCCTGTCCACATATACAGTCATCAGCATGTCCCTCCTCCCTGTCCACATATACAGTCATCAGCATGTCCCTCCTCCCTGTCCACATCTATAGTCACTGCAACTCCCTCCTCCCCCTCCACATCTATGGTCAGCTGCATCTCCCTCCTCCCCCCTCCCCATCTATGGTCAGCTTTCATCTCCCTCTCCACATATTGTAATGACGGGGTAGGGAGACAGACAGATGAGCCCTAATCTACCCGCCACTCAGTCCCTGCCTACTTGCAACGACCCGCCCTAGGCGACGGGGTACAACTGGGCGACGGTCCCTACGCTCAATATGTGCACGACAGACAAACAGACAAGGGAACACAGAAGCTAAGGGAAATGGGGCAGCTGCCCACGGCAACACCGTGAGCAACAAGAGTATTGAGTGAGCCGAGTCAAACCAGGAGTGTACGAGGTACCAAACGTAGAGCATATAGTTACATAGTTTGTACGGTTGAAAAAAGACACATGTCCATCAAGTTCAACCAAGGGATGGGAAAGGGGAAGTAAAAAATTTCTACACACAGGAACTAATATTTTTTTGTTCTAGGAAATGATCTAAGCCTTTTTTGCAGCATCTCCTGTCCCTGCTGTGACGGCTCCTGCGGTGTCTCCTGTCCCTGCTGTGACGGCTCCTGCGGTGTCTCCTGTCCCTGCTGTGACGGCTCCTGCGGTGTCTCCTGTCCCTGCTGTGACGGCTCCTGCGGTGTCTACTGTCCCTGCTGTGACGGCTCCTGCGGTGTCTCCTGTCCCTGCTGTGACGGCTCCTGCGGTGTCTCCTGTCCCTGCTGTGACGACTCCTGCGGTGTCTCTTGTCCCTGCTGTGACGGCTCCTGCGGTGTCTCCTGTCCCTGCTGTGACGGCTCCTGCGGTGTCTCCTGTCCCTGCTGTGACGGCTCCTGCGGTGTCTCCTGTCCCTGCTGTGACGGCTCCTGCGGTGTCTACTGTCCCTGCTGTGACGGCTCCTGCGGTGTCTCCTGTCCCTGCTGTGACGGCTCCTGCGGTGTCTCCTGTCCCTGCTGTGACGACTCCTGCGGTGTCTCCTGTCCCTGCTGTGACGGCTCCTGCGGTGTCTCCTGTCCCTGCTGTGACGGCTCCTGCGGTGTCTCCTGTCCCTGCTGTGACGGCTCCTGCGGTGTCTCCTGTCCCTGCTGTGACGGCTCCTGCGGTGTCTCCTGTCCCTGCTGCGACCAGCTCCTGCGGTGTCTCCTGTCCCTGCTGTGACGGCTCCTGCGCTCGGCTATTCCATAGATTCACAGTTCTCACAGTAAAGAAGCCTTGTCGCCTCTGCAGGTTGAACCTTTTTTCTCCAGACGGAGGGAGCGCCCCCTTGTTTTTTGAGGGGGTTTTCCATGGAACAGGATTTCACCATATTTTTTGTATGTGCCATTCATATATTTATATAAATTAATCATGTCCCCCCTTAGTCGTCTTTTTTCAAGGCTAAATAGGTTTAATTCTTTTAATCTTTCCTCATAACTTAGATTCTCCATGCCCCTCATCAGCTTCGTTGCTCTTCTTTGTATTTTTCATCCTTTCTATGAACTGGAGCCCAGAACTGAACTGCATATTCTAGATGAGGCCTCACTAATGCTTTGTAAAGTGGCATTATTACATCCCTGTCCCGCAAGTCCAGGCCTCTCTAATACACGACAATATCCTGCTGGCCTTTGAAGCAGCTGATTGACACTGCATGCTGTTATTTAGTCTATGATCTACAAGTTCACCCAGATCCTTCTCTACAAGTGACTCCCCCAGTGTAGCTCCCCCTAGGACATATGATGCTGCAGGTTATTACACCCAGATCCTTCTCTACAAGTGACTCCCCCAGTGTAGCGCCCCCTAGGACATATGATGCCTGCAGATTATTACACCCCGATCCTTCTCTACAAGTGACTTCCCCAGTGTAGCTCCCCCTAGGACATATGATGCTGCAGATTATTACACCCAGATCCTTCTCTACAAGTGACTCCGCCAGTGTAGCGCCCCCTAGGACATATGATGCTGCAGATTATTACACCCAGATCCTTCTCTACAAGTGACTCCCCCAGTGTAGCTCCCCCTAGGACATATGATGCTGCAGGTTATTACACCCAGATCCTTCTCTACAAGTGACTCCCCCAGTGTAGCGCCCCCTAGGACATATGATGCCTGCAGATTATTACACCCCGATCCTTCTCTACAAGTGACTTCCCCAGTGTAGCTCCCCCTAGGACATATGATGCTGCAGATTATTACACCCAGATCCTTCTCTACAAGTGACTCCGCCAGTGTAGCGCCCCCTAGGACATATGATGCTGCAGGTTATTACACCCAGATCCTTCTCTACAAGTGACTCCCCCAGTGTAGCGCCCCCTAGGACATATGATGCCTGCAGATTATTACACCCCGATCCTTCTCTACAAGTGACTTCCCCAGTGTAGCTCCCCCTAGGACATATGATGCTGCAGATTATTACACCCAGATCCTTCTCTACAAGTGACTCCCCCAGTGTAGCGCCCCCTAGGACATATGATGCCTGCAGATTATTACACCCCGATCCTTCTCTACAAGTGTCTCTCCCAGTGTAGCTCCCCCTAGGACATATGATGCCTGCAGATTATTACACCCAGATCCTTCTCTACAAGTGTCTCCCCCAGTGTAGCTCCCCCTAGGACATATGATGCTGCAGATTATTACACCCAGATCCTTCTCTACAAGTGACTCCCCCAGTGTAGCTCCCCCTAGGACATATGATGCTGCAGATTATTACACCCCGATCCTTCTCTACAAGTGACTCCTCCAGTGTAGCTCCCCCTAGGACATATGATGCCTGCAGATTATTACACCCCGATCCTTCTCTACAAGTGACTCCTCCAGTGTAGCTCCCCCTAGGACATATGATGCCTGCAGATTATTACACCCAGATCCTTCTCTACAAGTGACTCCCCCAGTGTAGCGCCCCCTAGGACATACGATGCTGCAGATTATTACACCCAGATCCTTCTCAACAAGTGACTCCCCCAGTGTAGCTCCCCCTAGGACATATGATGCCTGCAGATTATTACACCCAGATCCTTCTCAACAAGTGACTCCCCCAGTGTAGCTCCCCCTAGGACATACGATGCTGCAGATTATTACACCCAGATCCTTCTCAACAAGTGACTCCCCCAGTGTAGCTCCCCCTAGGACATATGATGCCTGCAGATTATTACACCCAGATCCTTCTCTACAAGTGACTCCCCCAGTGTAGCTCCCCCTAGGACATATGATGCTGCAGATTATTACACCCAGATCCTTCTCAACAAGTGACTCCTCCAGTGTAGCGCCCCCTAGGACATATGATGCTGCAGATTATTACCCCCAGATCCTTCTCAACAAGTGACTCCGCCAGTGTAGCTCCCCCTAGGACATATGATGCTGCAGATTATTACACCCAGATCCTTCTCAACAAGTGACTCCTCCAGTGTAGCTCCCTCTAGGACATATGATGCTGCAGATTATTACCCCCAGATCCTTCTCAACAAGTGACTCCCCCAGTGTAGCTCCCCCTAGGACATATGATGCTGCAGATTATTACACCCAGATCCTTCTCTACAAGTGACTCCCCCAGTGTAGCTCCCCCTAGGACATATGATGCCTGCAGATTATTACACCCAGATCCTTCTCTACAAGTGACTCCCCCAGTGTAGCGCCCCCTAGGACATATGATGCTGCAGATTATTACACCCAGATCCTTCTCTACAAGTGTCTCCCCCAGTGTAGCTCCCCCTAGGAAATATGATGCTGCAGATTATTACACCCAGATCCTTCTCTACAAGTGACTCCCCCAGTGTAGCGCCCCCTAGGACATATGATGCTGCAGATTATTACACCCAGATCCTTCTCTACAAGTGACTCCCCCAGTGTAGCGCCCCCTAGGACATATGATGCTGCAGATTATTACACCCAGATCCTTCTCTACAAGTGAATCCGCCAGTGTAGCTCCCCCTAGGACATATGATGCTGCAGATTATTACACCCAGATCCTTCTCTACAAGTGAATCCGCCAGTGTAGCTCCCCCTAGGACATATGATGCCTGCAGATTATTACACCCAGATCCTTCTCTACAAGTGACTCCTCCAGTGTAGCTCCCCCTAGGACATATGATGCTGCAGATTATTACACCCAGATCCTTCTCTACAAGTGACTCCCCCAGTGTAGCGCCCCCTAGGACATATGATTCTGCAGATTATTACACCCAGATCCTTCTCTACAAGTGACTCCCCCAGTGTAGCGCCCCCTAGGACATATGATGCTGCAGATTATTACACCCAGATCCTTCTCTACAAGTGTCTCCCCCAGTGTAGCTCCCCCTAGGACATATGATGCTGCAGATTATTACACCCAGATCCTTCTCTACAAGTGACTCCCCCAGTGTAGCTCCCCCTAGGACATATGATGCCTGCAGATTATTACACCCAGATCCTTCTCTACAAGTGTCTCCCCCAGTGTAGCTCCCCCTAGGACATATGATGCCTGCAGATTATTACACCCAGATCCTTCTCTACAAGTGTCTCTCCCAGTGTAGCTCCCCCTAGGACATATGATGCTGCAGATTATTACACCCAGATCCTTCTCAACAAGTGACTCCCCCAGTGTAGCGCCCCCTAGGACATATGATGCTGCAGATTATTACACCCAGATCCTCCTCTACAAGTGACTCCCCCAGTGTAGCTCCCCCTAGGACATATGATGCCTGCAGATTATTACACCCAGATCCTTCTCAACAAGTGTCTCTCCCAGTGTAGCTCCCCCTAGGACATATGATGCTGCAGATTATTACACCCAGATCCTTCTCTACAAGTGTCTCTCCCAGTGTAGCTCCCCCTAGGACATATGATGCTGCAGATTATTACACCCAGATCCTTCTCTACAAGTGACTCCTCCAGTGTAGCTCCCCCTAGGACATATGATGCCTGCAGATTATTACACCCAGATCCTTCTCTACAAGTGACTCCTCCAGTGTAGCTCCCCCTAGGACATATGATGCTGCAGATTATTACACCCAGATCCTTCTCTACAAGTGACTCCTCCAGTGTAGCTCCCTCTAGGACATATGATGCCTGCAGATTATTACACCCCGATCCTTCTCTACAAGTGACTCCGCCAGTGTAGCTCCCCCTAGGACATATGATGCCTGCAGATTATTACACCCCGATCCTTCTCTACAAGTGACTCCGCCAGTGTAGCGCCCCCTAGGACATATGATGCTGCAGATTATTACACCCAGATCCTTCTCTACAAGTGAATCCGCCAGTGTAGCTCCCCCTAGGACATATGATGCTGCAGATTATTACACCCAGATCCTTCTCTACAAGTGAATCCGCCAGTGTAGCTCCCCCTAGGACATATGATGCCTGCAGATTATTACACCCAGATCCTTCTCTACAAGTGACTCCTCCAGTGTAGCTCCCCCTAGGACATATGATGCTGCAGATTATTACACCCAGATCCTTCTCTACAAGTGAATCCGCCAGTGTAGCTCCCCCTAGGACATATGATGCCTGCAGATTATTACACCCAGATCCTTCTCTACAAGTGACTCCTCCAGTGTAGCTCCCCCTAGGACATATGATGCTGCAGATTATTACACCCAGATCCTTCTCTACAAGTGACTCCCCCAGTGTAGCGCCCCCTAGGACATATGATTCTGCAGATTATTACACCCAGATCCTTCTCTACAAGTGACTCCCCCAGTGTAGCGCCCCCTAGGACATATGATGCTGCAGATTATTACACCCAGATCCTTCTCTACAAGTGTCTCCCCCAGTGTAGCTCCCCCTAGGACATATGATGCTGCAGATTATTACACCCAGATCCTTCTCTACAAGTGACTCCCCCAGTGTAGCTCCCCCTAGGACATATGATGCCTGCAGATTATTACACCCAGATCCTTCTCTACAAGTGTCTCCCCCAGTGTAGCTCCCCCTAGGACATATGATGCCTGCAGATTATTACACCCAGATCCTTCTCTACAAGTGTCTCTCCCAGTGTAGCTCCCCCTAGGACATATGATGCTGCAGATTATTACACCCAGATCCTTCTCAACAAGTGACTCCCCCAGTGTAGCGCCCCCTAGGACATATGATGCTGCAGATTATTACACCCAGATCCTCCTCTACAAGTGACTCCCCCAGTGTAGCTCCCCCTAGGACATATGATGCCTGCAGATTATTACACCCAGATCCTTCTCAACAAGTGTCTCTCCCAGTGTAGCTCCCCCTAGGACATATGATGCTGCAGATTATTACACCCAGATCCTTCTCTACAAGTGTCTCTCCCAGTGTAGCTCCCCCTAGGACATATGATGCTGCAGATTATTACACCCAGATCCTTCTCTACAAGTGACTCCTCCAGTGTAGCTCCCCCTAGGACATATGATGCCTG
The DNA here is from genome assembly GCF_050947455.1 of Rhinoderma darwinii. NCBI lineage: Eukaryota > Metazoa > Chordata > Amphibia > Anura > Rhinodermatidae > Rhinoderma > Rhinoderma darwinii. The sequence continues at coordinate 86,133,370 of NC_134698.1, forward strand.
CAGATTATTACACCCAGATCCTTCTCTACAAGTGACTCCTCCAGTGTAGCTCCCCCTAGGACATATGATGCTGCAGATTATTACACCCAGATCCTTCTCTACAAGTGACTCCTCCAGTGTAGCTCCCTCTAGGACATATGATGCCTGCAGATTATTACACCCCGATCCTTCTCTACAAGTGACTCCGCCAGTGTAGCTCCCCCTAGGACATATGATGCCTGCAGATTATTACACCCCGATCCTTCTCTACAAGTGACTCCGCCAGTGTAGCGCCCCCTAGGACATATGATGCTGCAGATTATTACACCCAGATCCTTCTCCACAAGTGACTCCCCCAGTGTAGCCCCCCTAGGACATATGATGCCTGCAGATTATTACACCCAGATCCTTCTCTACAAGTGTCTCCCCCAGTGTAGCTCCCCCTAGGACATATGATGCTGCAGATTATTACACCCAGATCCTTCTCAACAAGTGACTCCCCCAGTGTAGCGCCCCCTAGGACATATGATGCTGCAGATTATTACACCCAGATCCTTCTCAACAAGTGACTCCCCCAGTGTAGCGCCCCCTAGGACATATGATGCTGCAGATTATTACACCCCGATCCTTCTCTACAAGTGACTCCGCCAGTGTAGCGCCCCCTAGGACATATGATGCCTGCAGATTATTACACCCCGATCCTTCTCTACAAGTGACTCCCCCAGTGTAGCGCCCCCTAGGACATATGATGCTGCAGATTATTACACCCCGATCCTTCTCTACAAGTGACTCCGCCAGTGTAGCTCCCCCTAGGACATATGATGCTGCAGATTATTACACCCAGATCCTTCTCTACAAGTGACTCCCCCAGTGTAGCGCCCCCTAGGACATATGATGCCTGCAGATTATTACACCCAGATCCTTCTCAACAAGTGACTCCTCCAGTGTAGCTCCCCCTAGGACATATGATGCCTGCAGATTATTACACCCAGATCCTTCTCTACAAGTGACTCCTCCAGTGTAGCTCCCCCTAGGACATATGATGCCTGCAGATTATTACACCCAGATCCTTCTCAACAATTGACTCCCCCAGTGTAGCGCCCCCTAGGACATATGATGCCTGCAGATTATTACACCCAGATCCTTCTCTACAAGTGAATCCCCCAGTGTAGCGCCCCCTAGGACATATGATGCTGCAGATTATTACTCCCAGATCCTTCTCAACAAGTGAATCCGCCAGTGTAGCTCCCCCTAGGACATATGATGCTGCAGATTATTACACCCCGATCCTTCTCTACAAGTGACTCCCCCAGTGTAGCGCCCCCTAGGACATATGATGCTGCAGATTATTACACCCAGATCCTTCTCTACAAGTGACTCCTCCAGTGTAGCTCCCCCTAGGACATATGATGCCTGAAGATTATTACACCCAGATCCTTCTCAACAAGTGACTCCCCCAGTGTAGCTCCCCCTAGGACATATGATGCCTGCAGATTATTACACCCCGATCCTTCTCTACAAGTGTCTCCCCCAGTGTAGCTCCCCCTAGGACATATGATGCCTGCAGATTATTACACCCCGATCCTTCTCTACAAGTGACTCCCCCAGTGTAGCGCCCCCTAGGACATATGATGCTGCAGATTATTACACCCCGATCCTTCTCTACAAGTGACTCCTCCAGTGTAGCTCCCCCTAGGACATATGATTCCTGCAGATTATTACACCCAGATCCTTCTCAACAAGTGACTCCCCCAGTGTAGCGCCCCCTAGGACATATGATGCCTGCAGATTATTACACCCAGATCCTTCTCTACAAGTGTCTCCTCCAGTGTAGCTCCCCCTAGGACATATGATGCCTGCAGATTATTACACCCCGATCCTTCTCTACAAGTGTCTCCCCCAGTGTAGCTCCCCCTAGGACATATGATGCCTGCAGATTATTACACCCCGATCCTTCTCTACAAGTGACTCCCCCAGTGTAGCGCCCCCTAGGACATATGATGCTGCAGATTATTACACCCAGATCCTTCTCTACAAGTGACTCCGCCAGTGTAGCTCCCCCTAGGACATATGATGCTGCAGATTATTACACCCAGATCCTTCTCTACAAGTGACTCCTCCAGTGTAGCTCCCCTAGGACATATGATGCCTGCAGATTATTACATCCCGATCCTTCTCTACAAGTGTCTCCCCCAGTGTAGCTCCCCCTAGGACATATGATGCCTGCAGATTATTACACCCCGATCCTTCTCTACAAGTGACTCCCCCAGTGTAGCGCCCCCTAGGACATATGATGCTGCAGATTATTACACCCAGATCCTTCTCTACAAGTGACTCCGCCAGTGTAGCTCCCCCTAGGACATATGATGCTGCAGATTATTACACCCAGATCCTTCTCTACAAGTGACTCCCCCAGTGTAGCGCCCCCTAGGACATATGATGCCTGCAGATTATTACACCCCGATCCTTCTCTACAAGTGACTCCCCCAGTGTAGCTCCCCCTAGGACATATGATGCCTGCAGATTATTACACCCAGATCCTTCTCAACAATTGACTCCTCCAGTGTAGCTCCCCCTAGGACATATGATGCCTGCAGATTATTACACCCAGATCCTTCTCAACAATTGACTCCCCCAGTGTAGCGCCCCCTAGGACATATGATGCCTGCAGATTATTACACCCAGATCCTTCTCTACAAGTGAATCCCCCAGTGTAGCGCCCCCTAGGACATATGATGCTGCAGATTATTACACCCAGATCCTTCTCTACAAGTAACTCCCCCAGTGTAGCGCCCCCTAGGACATATGATGCCTGCAGGTTGTTGGTACCAAGATGCATAACTTTACATTTATCTACATTAAACGTCATCTGCCAAGTGGACGCCCAAACACTTAGTTTGTTTAAATCTGCCTGTAATTCATGAACATCTTCCATAGTCTGAACTATATTGCATAGCTCGGTGTCATCTGCAAAAATAGAAATAGTGCTATTAATCCCATCCTCTATATCATTAATAAATAAGTTGAATAATAGGGGTCCCAGCACTGAACCCTGGGGTACACCACTTATAACCGGGGACCATTCAGAGCAGGAATCATTGACCACAACTCTCTGGACACGTCCTTGAGCCAATTCTCAATCCAATTACAAACTATACTTTCTAAACCTATAGTCCTTAATCTACCCATTAGGCGTCTATGAGGGACAGTGTCAAATGCCTTTGCAAAGTCCAAAAACACTAAATCCACAGGATATAGGAGAATAGTCAGTAAAGCCAGGGTCAATATGAAGCAGGGACAAATAGTACAAGCAGCAGCAGAGCCAGGAAACCAGACAGAATCACAGGCAAAGGAAGAGCAGGAAATGCAGGTATAAATAGACAGAGGGCGGGAGCTAGCTCCGTCTGGCCAGGTTGTGATAGGCTCTCCCACTCCTAAGCCTGCCATCCTGAGTGGTAGCAGATCGAGTCACTCTATCAGACCTAGGAGCAGGTGCAGACTGAATAACCACGGGCGTCGACACAGAAGCTGTGTCTGGCAGATCCTTTACACATATATAGTCATCAGCATCTCCCTCCTCCACCTCCCCCTCTATGGTCAGCAGCATCTCCCTCCTCCCCCTCTATGGTCAGCGGCATCTTCCTCCTCTCCCTCCCTGGTCAGCAGCGTCTCCATCCTCCCCCTCTCTGGTCAGCGACGTCTCCCTCCCCTTCTACGGTCAGCAACGTCTACCTCCCCTTCTACGGTCAGCGGCGTCTCCCTCCTCCCCCTCTACGGTTAGCGGCGTCTTCCTCCTCCCCCTCTTCGGTCAGCGGCGTCTCCCTCCTCCCCCTCTACGGTCAGCGGCGTCTCCCTCCTCCCCCTCTACGGTCAACGGCGTCTCCCTCCTCCCAGTCAGCGGCGTCTCCCTCCTCCCGGTCAGCGGCGTCTCCCTCCTCCCGGTCAGCGGCGTCTCCCTCCTCCCGGTCAGCGGCGTCTCCCTCCTCCCGATCAGCGGCGTCTCCCTCCTCCCGGTCAGCGGCGTCACCCTCCTCCTCCTCTCTGGTCAGCGGCATCTCCCTCCTCCCCCTCTCTGGTCAGCGGCGTCTCCCTCCTCCCCCTCTCTGGTCAGCGGCGTCTCCCTCCTCCCCCTCTACGGTCAGCGGCGTCTCCCTCCTCCCCCTGTACGGTCAGCGGCGTCTCCCTCCTCCCCCTGTACGGTCAGCGGCGTCTCCCTCCTCCCCCTGTACGGTCAGCGGCGTCTCCCTCCTCCCCCTCTACGGTCAGCGGCGTCTCCCTCCTCCCCCTCTACGGTCAGCGGCGTCTCCCTCCTCCCCCTCTCTGGTCAGCGGCGTCTCCCTCCTCCCCCTCTCTGGTCAGCGGCGTCTCCCTCCTCCCCCTCTCTGTTCAGCGGCGTCTCCCTCCTCCCCCTCTACGGTCAGCGGCATCTCCCTCCTCCCCCTCTACGGTCAGCGGCATCTCCCTCCTCCCCCTCTCTGGTCAGCGGCATCTCCTTCCTCCCCCTCTCTGGTCAGCGGCATCTCCATCCTCCCCCTCTACGGTCAGCGGCATCTCCCTCCTCCCCCTCTCTGGTCAGCGGCATCTCCTTCCTCCCCCTCTCTGGTCAGCGGCATCTCCATCCTCCCCCTCTCTGGTCAGCGGCATCTCCTTCCTCCCCCTCTCTGGTCAGCGGCATCTCCCTCCTCCCCCTCTCTGGTCAGCGGCATCTCCTTCCTCCCCCTCTCTGGTCAGCGGCATCTCCTTCCTCCCCCTCTACGGTCAGCGGCGTCTCCCTCCTCCCCCTCTACGGTCAGCGGCGTCTCCCTCCTCCCCCTCTCTGGTCAGCGGCATCTCCTTCCTCCCCCTCTCTGGTCAGCGGCATCTCCATCCTCCCCCTCTCTGGTCAGCGGCATCTCCTTCCTCCCCCTCTCTGGTCAGCGGCATCTCCATCCTCCCCCTCTCTGGTCAGCGGCATCTCCTTCCTCCCCCTCTCTGGTCAGCGGCATCTCCCTCCTCCCCCTCTCTGGTCAGCGGCATCTCCTTCCTCCCCCTCTCTGGTCAGCGGCATCTCCTTCCTCCCCCTCTACGGTCAGCGGCGTCTCCCTCCTCCCCCTCTACGGTCAGCGGCGTCTCCCTCCTCCCCCTCTACGGTCAGCAGCATCTCCCTCCTCCCCCTCTACGGTCAGCAGCATCTCCCTCCTCCCCCTCTACGGTCAGCGGCGTCTCCATCCTCCCCCTCTCTGGACAGCGGCGTCTCCCTCCTCCCCCTCTACGGTCAGCGGCGTCTCCCTCCTCCCCCTCTCTGGACAGCGGCATCTCCCTCCTCCCCCTCTACGGTCAGCGGCATCTCCCTCCTCCCCCTTTCTGGTCAGTGGATGAGGGGTTTCCTGTAGTAAGGTGGACGGGACTGGTGGGTTATATGTGATTTCAGGGAGTATAACATGGAGGGCCCCCCATGAATCATAACCAGGAGCCTCCGGACGTCAGGACACACAATAGGGCTCAGGGGTTTGGGGAGGTTTCACGGCTCCGGTCACCTCATAGTGCGGGAATCCCCTACGCCGGATCCAGCCCCCGACATCCCGGCAGCTCCAACGCGAACATCTCGGGACCTGCGGCTCCATGTCTACTCCGAACTGAAGCGTCCATAGCAACCAAAACCCGCGTCTTAGGATCTCCATGGCAACCACTCACCACATCCGGTGAGACCCGAAACTAGGAACTCGGGACCTCGACTCAGATCGGATTCCTTCGGCAGTTTCCGACCACAGCAGAAGCGAGCGCTCCAGGCACCGCCCACTACACGCACAGGGCTGTGATTGGCTTGCTGGGTTTCCTTGTGGCCGGCTGACACGCCCCTCTCCGGAGATCCCCGATTGTACCCGAATCGGAGGAAGCGGCTGATGGCTCTGGCGCAGGATGCTGCAGATGTGTCCGGGGAGCTCTCCGGGGCCGGCGGTGCTGACAGCGACAAGTCCACGAGAGAGCAGTCCCCGGAGATAGAGGGCACCCAGGAGGAGGCCAGAGGGACCAGGACAGGTGAGGTTCTCCCCAGTACATCCATGTCTACCCCAACATCCAAAGTACACAGCGCCCCCTGCTGCACACCTCTCTGGCAGAGTATTTACCCCATAGTGGTGGCTGGGGGTCTGTACCCTATAGTAGCTGGGGGTATATATATGTAGTGTATAGTGCTGGGGGCATATATATGTAGTGTATAGTGCTGGGGGTATATATATGTAGTGTATAGTGCTGGGGGTATATATATGTAGTGTATAGTGCTGGGGGTATATATATGTAGTGTATAGTAGCTGGGGGTATATATATATGTACTGTATAGTGCTGGGGGTATATATATGTAGTGTATAGTGCTGGGGTATATATATGTAGTGTATAGTGCTGGGGGTATATATATGTACTGTATAGTGCTGGGGGTATATATATGTACTGTATAGTAGCTGGGGGTATATATATGCAGTGTATAGTGCTGGGGGTATATATATGTACTGTATAGTAGCTGGGGGTATATATATGTAGTGTATAGTAGCTGGGGGTATATATATGTAGTGTATAGTAGCTGGGGGTATATATATGTAGTGTATAGTGCTGGGGGTATATATATGTAGTGTATAGTGCTGGGGGTATATATATGTAGTGTATAGTAGCTGGGGGTATATATATGTAGTGTATAGTGCTGGGGGTATATATATGTAGTGTATAGTAGCTGGGGGTATATATATGTGGTGTATAGTAGCTGGGGGTATATATATGTGGTGTATAGTAGCTGGGGGTATATATATGTGCTGTATAGTGCTGGGGTATATATATGTAGTGTATAGTGCTGGGGTATATATATGTAGTGTATAGTGCTGGGGGTATATATATGTAGTGTATAGTGCTGGGGGTATATATATGTAGTGTATAGTAGCTGGGGGTATATATATGTACTGTATAGTGCTGGGGGTATATATATGTACTGTATAGTAGCTGGGGGTATATATATGCAGTGTATAGTGCTGGGGGTATATATATGTACTGTATAGTAGCTGGGGGTATATATATGTAGTGTATAGTGCTGGGGTATATATATGTAGTGTATAGTAGCTGGGGGTATATATATGTAGTGTATAGTGCTGGGGGTATATATATGTACTGTATAGTGCTGGGGGTATATATATGTAGTGTATAGTGCTGGGGGTATATATATGTAGTGTATAGTGCTGGGGGTATATATATGTAGTGTATAGTGCTGGGGGTATATATATGTAGTGTATAGTGCTGGGGGTATATATATGTAGTGTATAGTGCTGGGGGTATATATATGTAGTGTATAGTGCTGGGGGTATATATATGTACTGTATAGTAGCTGGGGGTATATATATGTAGTGTATAGTGCTGGGGGTATATATATGTAGTGTATAGTGCTGGGGGTATATATATGTAGTGTATAGTGCTGGGGGTATATATATGTAGTGTATAGTGCTGGGGTATATATATGTAGTGTATAGTGCTGGGGGTATATATATGTAGTGTATAGTGCTGGGGGTATATATATGTAGTGTATAGTGCTGGGGGTATATATATGTGCTGTATAGTAGCTGTGGGTATATATATGTAGTGTATAGTAGCTGGGGGTATATATATGTACTGTATAGTGCTGGGGGTATATATATGTAGTGTATAGTAGCTGGGGGTATATATATGTAGTGTATAGTAGCTGGGGGTATATATATGTAGTGTATAGTGCTGGGGGTATATATATGTAGTGTATAGTGCTGGGGGTATATATATGTACTGTATAGTGCTGGGGGTATATATATGTAGTGTATAGTGCTGGGGGTATATATATGTAGTGTATAGTAGCTGGGGGTATATATATGTAGTGTATAGTGCTGGGGGTATATATATGTAGTGTATAGTGCTGGGGGTATATATATGTACTGTATAGTGCTGGGGGTATATATATGTAGTGTATAGTGCTGGGGGTATATATATGTAGTGTATAGTGCTGGGGGTATATATATGTAGTGTATAGTAGCTGGGGGTATATATATGTACTGTATAGTGCTGGGGGTATATATATGTAGTGTATAGTGCTGGGGGTATATATATGTAGTGTATAGTAGCTGGGGGTATATATATGTAGTGTATAGTGCTGGGGGTATATATATGTAGTGTATAGTGCTGGGGGTATATATATGTAGTGTATAGTGCTGGGGGTATATATATGTAGTGTATAGTGCTGGGGGTATATATATGTAGTGTATAGTAGCTGGGGGTATATATATGTAGTGTATAGTGCTGGGGGTATATATATGTAGTGTATAGTAGCTGGGGGTATATATATGTAGTGTATAGTGCTGGGGGTATATATATGTAGTGTATAGTGCTGGGGGTATATATATGTAGTGTATAGTGCTGGGGGTATATATATGTAGTGTATAGTAGCTGGGGGTATATATATGTAGTGTATAGTGCTGGGGGTATATATATGTAGTGTATAGTAGCTGGGGGTATATATATGTAGTGTATAGTGCTGGGGGTATATATATGTAGTGTATAGTAGCTGGGGGTATATATATGTAGTGTATAGTGCTGGGGGTATATATATGTACTGTATAGTAGCTGGGGGTATATATATGTAGTGTATAGTGCTGGGGGTATATATATGTAGTGTATAGTGCTGGGGGTATATATATGTAGTGTATAGTAGCTGGGGGTATATATATGTAGTGTATAGTGCTGGGGTATATATATGTAGTGTATAGTGCTGGGGGTATATATATGTACTGTATAGTGCTGGGGGTATATATATGTAGTGTATAGTAGCTGGGGGTATATATATGTAGTGTATAGTAGCTGGGGGTATATATATGTAGTGTATAGTGCTGGGGGTATATATATGTAGTGTATAGTGCTGGGGGTATATATATGTAGTGTATAGTGCTGGGGGTATATATATGTAGTGTATAGTGCTGGGGGTATATATATGTAGTGTATAGTGCTGGGGGTATATATATGTACTGTATAGTGCTGGGGGTATATATATGTAGTGTATAGTGCTGGGGGTATATATATGTACTGTATAGTGCTGGGGGTATATATATGTAGTGTATAGTGCTGGGGGTATATATATGTAGTGTATAGTGCTGGGGGTATATATATGTAGTGTATAGTAGCTGGGGGTATATATATGTAGTGTATAGTAGCTGGGGGTATATATATGTAGTGTATAGTAGCTGGGGGTATATATATGTACTGTATAGTGCTGGGGGTATATATATGTACTGTATAGTGCTGGGGATATATATATGTAGTGTATAGTGCTGGGGGTATATATATGTAGTGTATAGTGCTGGGGGTATATATATGTAGTGTATAGTAGCTGGGGGTATATATATGTAGTGTATAGTGCTGGGGGTATATATATGTACTGTATAGTGCTGGGGATATATATATGTAGTGTATAGTGCTGGGGGTATATATATGTAGTGTATAGTGCTGGGGGTATATATATGTGCTGTATAGTAGCTGGGGGTATATATATGTACTGTATAGTGCTGGGGGTATATATATGTAGTGTATAGTGCTGGGGGTATATATATGTACTGTATAGTGCTGGGGGTATATATATGTACTGTATAGTGCTGGGGGTATATATATGTACTGTATAGTGCTGGGGGTATATATATGTAGTGTATAGTGCTGGGGGTATATATATGTAGTGTATAGTGCTGGGGGTATATATATGTAGTGTATAGTGCTGGGGGTATATATATGTGCTGTATAGTAGCTGTGGGTATATATATGTAGTGTATAGTAGCTGGGGGTATATATATGTACTGTATAGTGCTGGGGGTATATATATGTAGTGTATAGTAGCTGGGGGTATATATATGTAGTGTATAGTGCTGGGGGTATATATATGTAGTGTATAGTGCTGGGGGTATATATATGTACTGTATAGTGCTGGGGGTATATATATGTAGTGTATAGTGCTGGGGGTATATATATGTAGTGTATAGTAGCTGGGGGTATATATATGTAGTGTATAGTGCTGGGGGTATATATATGTAGTGTATAGTGCTGGGGGTATATATATGTACTGTATAGTGCTGGGGGTATATATATGTAGTGTATAGTGCTGGGGGTATATATATGTAGTGTATAGTGCTGGGGGTATATATATGTAGTGTATAGTAGCTGGGGGTATATATATGTACTGTATAGTGCTGGGGGTATATATATGTACTGTATAGTGCTGGGGGTATATATATGTAGTGTATAGTGCTGGGGGTATATATATGTGCTGTATAGTGCTGGGGGTATATATATGTAGTGTATAGTGCTGGGGGTATATATATGTAGTGTATAGTGCTGGGGGTATATATATGTAGTGTATAGTGCTGGGGGTATATATATGTAGTGTATAGTGCTGGGGGTATATATATGTACTGTATAGTGCTGGGGGTATATATATGTAGTATATATACGTGCTGGGGGTATATATATGTAGTGTATAGTGCTGGGGGTATATATATGTAGTGTATAGTGCTGGGGGTATATATATGTAGTGTATAGTGCTGGGGGTATATATATGTGCTGTATAGTAGCTGGGGGTATATATATGTACTGTATAGTGCTGGGGGTATATATATGTAGTGTATAGTGCTGGGGGTATATATATGTACTGTATAGTGCTGGGGGTATATATATGTACTGTATAGTGCTGGGGGTATATATATGTAGTGTATAGTAGCTGGGGGTATATATATGTAGTGTATAGTGCTGGGGGTATATATATGTACTGTATAGTGCTGGGGGTATATATATGTAGTGTATAGTGCTGGGGGTATATATATGTACTGTATAGTAGCTGGGGGTATATATATGTACTGTATAGTGCTGGGGGTATATATATGTACTGTATAGTGCTGGGGATATATATATGTAGTGTATAGTGCTGGGGGTATATATATGTAGTGTATAGTGCTGGGGGTATATATATGTAGTGTATAGTAGCTGGGGGTATATATATGTAGTGTATAGTGCTGGGGGTATATATATGTACTGTATAGTGCTGGGGATATATATATGTAGTGTATAGTGCTGGGGGTATATATATGTAGTGTATAGTGCTGGGGGTATATATATGTAGTGTATAGTGCTGGGGGTATATATATGTAGTGTATAGTAGCTGGGGGTATATATATGTAGTGTATAGTGCTGGGGGTATATATATGTAGTATATATACGTGCTGGGGGTATATATATGTAGTGTATAGTAGCTGGGGGTATATATATGTAGTGTATAGTGCTGGGGGTATATATATGTAGTGTATAGTGCTGGGGGTATATATATGTAGTGTATAGTGCTGGGGGTATATATATGTAGTGTATAGTAGCTGGGGGTATATATATGTAGTGTATAGTGCTGGGGGTATATATATGTAGTGTATAGTGCTGGGGGTATATATATGTACTGTGTAGTGCTGGGGATATATATATGTAGTGTATAGTGCTGGGGGTATATATATGTAGTGTATAGTAGCTGGGGGTATATATATGTAGTGTATAGTGCTGGGGGTATATATATGTAGTGTATAGTGCTGGGGGTATATATATGTAGTGTATAGTGCTGGGGGTATATATATGTAGTGTATAGTAGCTGGGGGTATATATATGTAGTGTATAGTGCTGGGGGTATATATATGTAGTGTATAGTGCTGGGGGTATATATATGTAGTGTATAGTGCTGGGGGTATATATATGTACTGTGTAGTGCTGGGGATATATATATGTAGTGTATAGTGCTGGGGGTATATATATGTAGTGTATAGTAGCTGGGGGTATATATATATGTAGTGTATAGTGCTGGGGGTATATATATGTAGTGTATAGTGCTGGGGGTATATATATGTAGTGTATAGTGCTGGGGGTATATATATGTAGTGTATAGTAGCTGGGGGTATATATATGCAGTGTATAGTGCTGGGGGTATATATATGTACTGTATAGTGCTGGGGGTATATATATGTACTGTATAGTAGCTGGGGGTATATATATGTACTGTATAGTGCTGGGGGTATATATATGTAGTGTATAGTAGCTGGGGGTATATATATGTAGTGTATAGTGCTGGGGGTATATATATGTAGTGTATAGTAGCTGGGGGTATATATATGTAGTGTATAGTAGCTGGGGGTATATATATGTACTGTATAGTGCTGGGGGTATATATATGTAGTGTATAGTAGCTGGGGGTATATATATGCAGTGTATAGTGCTGGGGGTGTATATATGTACTGTATAGTGCTGGGGGTATATATATGTAGTGTATAGTGCTGGGGGTATATATATGTAGTGTATAGTAGCTGGGGGTATATATATGTACTGTATAGTGCTGGGGGTATATATATGTACTGTATAGTGCTGGGGGTATATATATGTAGTGTATAGTGCTGGGGGTATATATATGTAGTGTATAGTGCTGGGGGTATATATATGTAGTGTATAGTAGCTGGGGGTATATATATGTACTGTATAGTGCTGGGGGTATATATATGTAGTGTATAGTAGCTGGGGGTATATATATGTAGTGTATAGTGCTGGGGGTGTATATATGTAGTGTATAGTGGCTGGTGCTGTGTGTATTTGCGGAGTTTGCCGGGGTGCATGGTTTGGGGGCAGCTGTGGGGACACTGCTAGTAATGGGGTGTTGTTGCAGCCCCCCACTTGTCTGCTGTTTCTTCCGTCTCTCGTTCCCTCTAATCTCCGGCTTCTCAGTTTCCCGTCTGTTATTCAAAGTTATTCAAATCCTGAGCGTCTCGTCCCGGACATTTCCATCCCCCGCATCTATCTGAGCGGTCTAACCCTAATCCGGGCCTAGTAACCCATAGCAACCAATCACAGCTCAGCTTTCACTTCTTACACTGCTCTGGAGAAATAAAGGCTGAGCGGTGATTCGAGGTGTGCGTGGGGCCCCTCCGGGGTAGAGGTGGGCGTGGGGCCCCTCCGGGGTAGAGGTGGGCGTGGGGCCCCTCCGGGGTAGAGGTGGCCGTGGGGCCCCTCCGGGGTAGAGGTGGGCGTGGGGCCCCTCCGGGGTAGAGGTGGGCGTGGGGCCCCTCCGGGGTAGAGGTGGGCGTGGGGCCCCTCCGGGGTAGAGGTGGGCGTGGGGCCCCTCCGGGGTAGAGGTGGGCGTGGGCCCCCTCCGGGGTAGAGGTGGGCGTGGGCCCCCTCCGGGGTAGAGGTGGGCGTGGGCCCCCTCCGGGGTAGAGGTGGGCGTGGGGCCCCTCCGGGGTAGAGGTGGGCGTGGGGCCCCTGCGGCGTAGAGGTGGGTGTGGGCCCCTGCGGTGTACAGATAATGTAGGGGCCCGGCAGCCGTGTACAGCGGCCTCTTTATAATAACCGTGGGTCTGACGGTTTATAACAAACACTCCACTCTCTTCACCTGAGCACAGGTTCTTCCCCTGGGATGGGGAGTATAACTCCCATCCTCCCCTGGGCGCGCTGTGTACAGATGACAGCTAAGTATAGTCCCCTCCCTCCGAACAAAGCTTATTTATAGGACCAGGCCAGTGTGCAAGTCTTACATCATGTGGAGTGTGGCCCCAGGGGGCCCGGCTCTCTCAGCGTGTCTGTAATTGAATATTATGTGTGGTGTTTATATAAAGTGCTCGATCTGGTGGAGAGAGGGAGAGAATTCCGGGGAATGGGGGCCACACCTGCGCTGGCAGATATGAGGGGTACACCACTTGGTACTAGGGGTCGGCTGGGGGGATTATTGGTCCGAGCCTGGGGGGTGCCCAGAAGACCACGGGATGGTAAACCCGCCTGACGGCTGTGGTGCCGGCGCCAGACTAAACCAGTGATGGACCAACGCCACTGCGGACACCCGACCACCGCCATGTTTTCTGCCGATCCTTCTGTGAACTCTGTTTTCTTCCTGTAGGTGATGAGAGTCAGACCGAGTCAGGGGCATCAACCTTCAATCCACAGCAAACTATACACCTGGACTCCACCAGTGCCGATAGGTATGTACCCCCCACCTAAATATCCAATGCTGGAACAACGGGAAGGGGTTAACTTGTCTGTCTATTTAAGGTCACAATCTGATCTAAAGATCAACACCACAAGACCACCACAAGGCTTCAGGGTGGGGGAGGAAGCTAGAAGTACAGAGCCAACCAAAGAGGACGTAGGAGAACCTGATGGTGACACTTCTAAAACCACTGACTGCAATGCTGCCACCGAAACCACTGACTGCAATGCTGCCACCGAAACCACTGACTGCATTGCTGCCACCGAAACCACTGACTGCATTGCTGCCACCGAAACCACTGACTGCATTGCTGCCACCGAAACCACTGACGGCAATGCTGCCACCGAAACCACTGACGGCAATGCTGCCACCGATGCCACCAATACAGCAAATAAAACTCTAGATAGAACCAAAACCACGCCAAGCCAGCCAAGTGCTGAATCCACAAAAACTGCCCTGGACAAGGTGAATGCATAATTGCTGCTGGTTGAGAGCGTGCATGGCTATATATATATATATAATCTCTGTATGTTTGTCTGTCACTAAGTATGTCTGTGTGTATGTGTGTGTGTATATATATATATATATATATATATATATGTCTGTGAGTATATATATATATCTCTATGTATGTCCTGTGTGTATATATTTCTATGTGTGTGTATATATGTCTGTGTGTGTATATATGTCTGTATATATGTCTGTGTGTATATATGTCTGTATATATGTCTGTGTGTATGTATGTATGTCTGTGTGTATATATGTCTATGTATGTCTGTGTGTGTGTATATATATGTCTCTATGTATGTCTGTGTGTATATATGTCTATATGTATGTCTGTGTGTATGTATGTCTGTGTGTATATATGTCTATATGTATGTCTGTGTGTATATATGTCTCTATGTATGACTGTGTGTGTATATATGTCTATGTATGTATGTGTGTGTATATATGCCTATATGTATGTCTGTGTGTATATATGTCTATATGTATGTCTGTGTGTATATATGTCTATATGTATGTCTGTGTGTATATATGTCTCTATGTATGTCTGTGTGTATATATGTCATGTCTGTGTGTATATATGTCTCTATGTATGTATGTCTGTGTGTATGTATGTCTCTATGTATGTATGTCTGTGTGTATATATGTCTCTATGTATGTCTGTGTATGTATGTCTGTGTGTATATATGTCTGTGTGTATGTATGTCTGTGTGTATATATGTCTCTATGTTTGTCTGTGTGTATATATGTCTCTATGTATGTCTGTGTGTGTATATATGTCTATATGTATGTCTGTGTGTATATATGTCTCTATGTATGTCTGTGTGTGTATATATGTCTATATGTATGTCTGTGTGTATATATGTCTATATGTATGTCTGTGTATATATGTCTATATGTATGTCTGTGTATATATGTCTCTATGTATGTATGTGTGTGTATATATGTCTCTATGTATGTCTGTGTGTATATATGTCATGTCTGTGTGTGTGTATATATGTCTCTATGTATGTATGTCTGTGTGTATATATGTCTCTATGTATGTCTGTGTGTATATATGTCTATGTATGTCTGTGTATATATGTCTCTGTATGTCTGTGTGTGTATATATGTCTGTGTATATATGTCTCTATGTATGTCTGTGTGTATATGTCTCTATGTATGTCTGTGTGTATATATGTCTCTATGTTTGTCTGTACCAGACGTATTTAAAGGGTTTCTCCATTATTGCTGCTTGAGCAGCTGAAGTTAAGCAATGAGTCTACAGAGGGCACGTCCCCAGATCCATTGCCTGTTCATCCTTTATATAAGCCGCACATTCTGAAATGACATTAGGTGGAGAACCCCTTTAAGTAATATACGGATGGTCCATTCAGGGCGGCAGACGTGTCATTCTGTCCTTTAGAATCTGTCAGTAATGTGGATGGGAACGAGGTGACGCTCAGAAGCGTTGGGTGATGTCATAGTGGGAGGCGGAGCTGTCGTTTATGTGCGGGGTCGGTCGCGTTCTTCTTGTCGCACTCAGTTTCTCTCTTGTTGCAGGAGCTGGAAGCTCTTCTGTCTCTCGGGCCGGCAGATCCTCCACCTCACGACGTCCTCATGATCCAGTCCGAGCACAATGGCACCGTCGATATCGTGAAGGCTGATACAAGCGTGGCTGACCCCGGCGTGCCAGAAGGGAAAGGTGAGGGGGGATGGGAGGACACGACCGCAGCCAGAAGGGGATGCAGACATTTCATCTTCTCTTCCGTCTTCTCTAGTTCCTCCCCCTCCCCTCAGACCGGCCACCACGTGGACCAGCGCCAACCTGCGCGAGTTCAAGCATCGCATGGCGAATGAAAAGCACGGCCTGCTGACCATACGGAGGGGGGAGGTGGTCACGGTCCGAGTACCCACGCACCCAGATGGAAAGCGACTGTGCTGGGAATTCGCCACTGACGACTATGACATTGGTTTTGGGATATATTTTGACTGGACGCCGGTTACCAGCACGGCTGTGACTCTTCAGGTCAGCGAATCCAGCGATGATGAGGAAGAAGAGGACACGGAGAGCCCCTGTGAGTGTCCCACCCTGACCCTGCATGGGCGGCCCGGCCCTCTGCGCCAGTGATGGGTCACCTGGGAGGTCTCGTGCCTTCACCATAGTAATGCTGCACCGGACCCCCACAGACGCTTCTTTTTTTTTCATCTCTTAATCCGTCTTGTTTTTCTCCTGATTGGTTTGACGATTGTGTTTTCCAGGGCACAGTCGGGAGGGCGATGTGGAGCGGGGGTCGGTTTACCGCCTGCGCAGTCGATATGGTGAAATCATGCAGGTTTACCGGCGGGACAGTCACCGAGAGGTGCAGGCAGGAAGCCATGACTATCCGGGAGAAGGGGTCTATCTGCTAAAACTGGACAATTCCTACTCGCTGCTGCGGAACAAGATTCTTTACTTTCATGTCTATTACAGCAGCTGAGGCTCCGGGGCGGGGGCGGGGTGCACAGCCCATCCTCCACCTCACACTGAAGACGACGGCTCTGTCCGCGGTACGGCGCCAAATATCAACCTGCTTTTACCCACAATCCTTCTCGTGTATGTTCACCTATAGGGAGGCAGCACAGCAGGAGGAGCGATGGTCCCAGCAGCTAAAGGGTTAATACCGGCGCATTAAACGATGACTCCTGAAGGTCTATTTCTATATGAGATGAATATAATGTGAGCGGACCCGGCGGCCCCTGGGGGTCCTATGTGAAGCAGCCGCAGCCTCCATTGTATATTACACGGCAGATAACAGAGAGCAATGACCCGCGCTCTGCTGATAGTCCAGCCGTCATACCATTTATATCATCACTTTATCTTTCCATATTTTACTTTCTATTTAATCGTCACCAAGTCATTATTCACTTTATCATCGATGTCTCGTGTAAATAATTCAACTTAGAAATAAAATCTTAAAAACAGGTTTTAATATAATTAGGAAGGTTCAAACTTATTACATAGAGAGCAGCGGCGACATCACTAGAGAGCAGCGGCGACATCACTGAGAATGCAGCCTATCCATTCACTAGAGAGCAGCGGTGACATCACTGAGAATGCAGCCTATCCATTCACTAGAGAGCAGCGGCGACATCACAGACTGCAGCCTTCCATTCACTAGAGAGCAGCGGTGACATCACTGAGAATACAGCCTATCCATTCACTAGAGAGTAGCGTTAACATCACTGAAACTGCAGCCTATCTATTCACTAGAGAGCAGCGGTGACATTACTGAGACTACAGCCTATCCATCACTAGAGAGCAGCGTTGACATCACTAGAGAGCAGCGGTGACATTACCGAGACTACAGCCTATCCATCACTAGAGAGCAGCGTTGACATCACTAGAGA
This sequence comes from Rhinoderma darwinii, assembly GCF_050947455.1. Lineage (NCBI taxonomy): Eukaryota > Metazoa > Chordata > Amphibia > Anura > Rhinodermatidae > Rhinoderma > Rhinoderma darwinii. The sequence continues at coordinate 86,151,242 of NC_134698.1, forward strand.
GCAGCGGTGACATTACTGAGACTACAGCCTATCCATCACTAGAGAGCAGCGGTGACATTACTGAGACTACAGCCTATCCACTAGAGAGCAGCGGTGAAATTACTGAGACTACAGCCTATCCATTCACTAGAGAGCAGCGGCGACATCACTGAGAATGCAGCCTATCCATTCACTAGAGAGCAGCAGTGACATCACTGAGAATGCAGCCTATCCAGTCACTAGAGAGCAGCAGTGACATCACTGAGAATGCAGCCTATCCATAACTAGAGAGCAGCGGTGACATCACTTAGACTTCAGCCTATGCATCACTAGAGAGCAGCAGTGACATCACTGAGAATGCAGCCTGTCCATTGACTAGAGAGCAGCGGTGACATCACTGAGAATGCAGCCTATCCATTCACTAGAGAGCAGCGGTGACATCACTGAGAATGCAGCCTATCCCTTCACTAGAGAGCAGCGGTGACATCACTGAGAATGCAGCCTATTCTTTCACTAGAGAGCAGCAGAGACAACACTGAGAATGCAGCCTATCCATTCACTAGAGAGCAGCGGTGACATCACTGAGAATGCAGCCTATCCATCACTAGAGAGCAGCAGTGACATCACTGAGACTGCAGCCTATCCATTCACTAGAGAGCAGCGGTGACAACTGAGAATGTAGCCTATCCATTCACTAGAGAGCAGCGGTGACATCACTGAGAATGCAGCCTATCCCTTCACTAGAGAGCAGCGGTGACATCACTGAGAATGCAGCCTATCCATTCACTAGAGAGCAGCGGTGACATCACTGAGAATGCAGCCTATCCCTTCACTAGAGAGCAGCGGTGACATCACTGAGAATGCAGCCTATCCATTCACTAGAGAGCAGCGGTGACATCACTGAGACTGCAGCCTATCCATTCACTAGAGAGCAGCGGTGACATCACTGAGAATGCAGCCTATCCATCACTAGAGAGCAGCAGTGACATCACTGAGACTGCAACCTATCCATTCACTAGAGAGCAGCGGTGACATAACTGAGAATGTAGCCTATCCATTCACTAGAGAGCAGCGGTGACATCACTGAGAATGCAGCCTATCCCTTCACTAGAGAGCAGCGGTGACATCACTGAGAATGCAGCCTATCCATTCACTAGAGAGCAGCGGTGACATCACTTAGAATGCAGCCTATCCATCACTAGAGAGCAGCAGTGACATCACTGAGAATGCAGCCTATCCATTCACTAGAGAGCTGCGGTGACATCACTGAGAATGCAGCCTATCCATTCACTAGAGAGCTGCGGTGACATCACTGAGACTGCAGCCTATCCATTCACTAGAGAGCAGCGTTGACATCACTGAGAATGCAGCCCATCCATTCACTAGAGAGCAGCGGTGACATCACTGAGAATACAGCCTATCCATAACTAGAGAGCAGCGGTGACATCACTGAGACTGCAGCCTATCCATTCACTAGAGAGCAGCGGTGACATCACTGAGAATGCAGCCTATCCATTCACTAGAGAGCAGCGGTGACATCACTGAGAATGCAGCCTATTCTTTCACTAGAGAGCAGCGGTGACATCACTAAGAATGCCGCTTATCCATTCACTAGGTGCAGCCTATCATTTCATGGTTGTGCAGTTAGGGGGGCTTCTGCTTGGGGTGAGGTTCATGGGGTCCCTAGAATTGCTGTTTGTTTGAATTTCGAAATTTGTAACACTGGGTCCTGGACACTTCAGGCAGCGGACATGGTGTGACTGCCCTTCTATTCTGGGCGGGGCCTCCATCTGATTTCTGTCCACAGCTAGAAGTCATACAAGCCCCGCCCCCGCATAAGAAGGTCCACCCCCTCGTTTTGTACCCGCCTAGTCCGTCCTCACAGGTGTCGGAGTCCTCAGATTTGGCGGGAGGTCGGAGGTTGCGGGTGTTATGGGGCGGGTGGAGTTCTACGCTCTGTGGTCCGTGCTGGAGGCTCCGCGGCAGCTCATCAGGTGGGAGATGACGGCGCCATAACTGATACCCCTCCCTCTATATACCACCTCATAACTGCCTGTATATACCATGTACCTCTATATACCACCTCATAACTGCCTGTATATACCATGTACCTCTATATACCACCACATAACTGCCTGTATATACCCTGTACCTCTATATACCACCTCATAACTGCCTGTATATACCCTGTACCTCTATATACCACCTCATAACTGCCTGTATATACCCTGTACCTCTATATACCACCTCATAACTGCCTGTATACACCCTGTACCTCTATATGCCACCTCATAACTGCCTGTATATACCCCTCCCTCTATATACCACCTCATAACTGCCTGTATATACCCTGTACCTCTATATACCACCACATAACTGCCTGTATATACCCTGTACCTCTATATACCACCTCATAACTGCCTGTATATACCCTGTACCTCTATATACCACCTCATAACTGCCTGTATATACCCTGTACCTCTATATACCACCTCATAACTGCCTGTATACACCCTGTACCTCTATATGCCACCTCATAACTGCCTGTATATACCATGTACCTCTATATACCACCTCATAACTGCCTGTATATACCCTGTACCTCTATATACCACCTCATAACTGCCTGTATATACCCTGTACCTCTATATACCACCTCATAACTGCCTGTATATACCCTGTACCTCTATATACCACCTCATAACTGCCTGTATACACCCTGTACCTCTATATGCCACCTCATAACTGCCTGTATATACCATGTACCTCTATATACCACCTCATAACTGCCTGTATATACCATGTACCTCTATATACCACCACATAACTGCCTGTATATACCCTGTACCTCTATATACCACCTCATAACTGCCTGTATATACCCTGTACCTCTATATACCACCTCATAACTGCCTGTATATACCCTGTACCTCTATATACCACCTCATAACTGCCTGTATATACCCTGTACCTCTATATACCACCTCATAACTGCCTGTATATACCCTGTATCTCTATATACCACCTCATAACTGCCTGTATATACCCTGTACCTCTATATACCACCTCATAACTGCCTGTATATACCCTGTACCTCTATATACCACCACATCACTGCCTGTATATACCCTGTACCTCTATATACCACCTCATAACTGCCTGTATATACCCTGTACCTCTATATACCACCTCATAACTGCCTGTATATACCCTGTACCTCTATATACCACCTCATAACTGCCTGTATATACCCTGTACCTCTATATACTACCTCAGAACTGCCTGTATATACCCTGTACCTCCATATACCACCTCATAACTGCCTGTATATACCCTGTACCTCCATATACCACCTCATAACTGCCTGTATATACCATGTACCTCTATATACCACCTCATAACTGCCTGTATATACCCTGTACCTCTATATGCCACCTCATAACTGCCTGTATATACCCTGTACCTCTATATACCACCTCATCACTGCCTGTATATACCCTGTACCTCTATATACCACCTCATCACTGCCTGTATATACCCTGTACCTCTATATACCACCTCATAACTGCATGTATATACCATGTACCTCTATATACCACCTCATAACTGCCTGTATATACCCTGTACCTCCATATACCACCTCATAACTGCCTGTATATACCATGTACCTCTATATACCACCTCATAACTGCCTGTATATACCCTGTACCTCTATATGCCACCTCATAACTGCCTGTATATACCCTGTACCTCCATATACCACCTCATAACTGCCTGTATATACCCTGTACCTCCATATACCACCTCATAACTGCCAGTATATACCCTGTACCTCTATATACCACCTCATAACTGCCTGTATATATCCTGTACCTCTATATACTACCTCATAACTTCCTGTATATACCCTGTACCTCTATATACCACCTCAAACTGCCTGTATATACCCTGTACCTCCATATACCACCTCATAACTGCCTTTATATACCCTGTACCTCCATACACCACCTCATAACTGCCTGTATATACCCTGTACCTCTATATACCACCTCATAACTGCCTGTATACACCCTGTACCTCTATATACCACCTCATAACTTCCTGTATATACCCTGTACCTCTATATACCACCTCAAACTGCCTGTATATACCCTGTACCTCTATATACCACCACATAACTGCCTGTATATACCCTGTACCTCTATATACCACCTCATAACTGCCTATATACCCCAAACCTTATATCCTGTATGTAGGAGCGCTGCACAGTACTACTTCTCTTGTCTTGTATGTAGGAGCGCTGCACAGTACTACTTCTCTTGTATGTAGGAGCGCTGCACAGTACTACTTCTCTTGTCTTGTATGTAGGAGCGCTGCACAGTACTACTTCTCTTGTGCTGTATGTAGGAGCGCTGCACAGTACTACTTCTCTTGTGCTGTATGTAGGAGCGCTGCACAGTACTACTTCTCTTGTGCTGTATGTAGGAGCGCTGCACAGTACTACTTCTCTTGTCCTGTATGTAGGAGCGCTGCACAGTACTACTTCACTTGTCTTGTATGTAGGAGCGCTGCACAGTACTACTTCTCTTGTCTTGTATGTAGGAGCGCTGCACAGTACTACTTCTCTTGTGCTGTATGTAGGAGCGCTGCACAGTACTACTTCTCTTGTCTTGTATGTAGGAGCGCTGCACAGTACTACTTCTCTTGTGCTGTATGTAGGAGCGCTGCACAGTACTACTTCTCTTGTGCTGTATGTAGGAGCGCTGCACAGTACTACTTCTCTTGTGCTGTATGTAGGAGCGCTGCACAGTACTACTTCTCTTGTGCTGTATGTAGGAGCGCTGCACAGTACTACTTCTCTTGTGCTGTATGTAGGAGCGCTGCACAGTACTACTTCTCTTGTATGTAGGAGCGCTGCACAGTACTACTTCTCTTGTCTTGTATGTAGGAGCGCTGCACAGTACTACTTCTCTTGTGCTGTATGTAGGAGCGCTGCACAGTACTACTTCTCTTGTGCTGTATGTAGGAGCGCTGCACAGTACTACTTCTCTTGTGCTGTATGTAGGAGCGCTGCACAGTACTACTTCTCTTGTCCTGTATGTAGGAGCGCTGCACAGTACTACTTCTCTTGTGCTGTATGTAGGAGCGCTGCACAGTACTACTTCTCTTGTGCTGTATGTAGGAGCGCTGCACAGTACTACTTCTCTTGTGCTGTGTGTAGGAGCGCTGCACAGTACTACTTCTCTTGTGCTGTATGTAGGAGCGCTGCACAGTACTACTTCTCTTGTGCTGTATGTAGGAGCGCTGCACAGTACTACTTCTCTTGTCCTGTGTGTAGGAGCGCTGCACAGTACTACTTCTCTTGTGCTGTATGTAGGAGCGCTGCACAGTACTACTTCTCTTGTGCTGTATGTAGGAGCGCTGCACAGTACTACTTCTCTTGTATGTAGGAGCGCTGCACAGTACTACTTCTCTTGTCTTGTATGTAGGAGCGCTGCACAGTACTACTTCTCTTGTGCTGTATGTAGGAGCGCTGCACAGTACTACTTCTCTTGTGCTGTATGTAGGAGCGCTGCACAGTACTACTTCTCTTGTGCTGTATGTAGGAGCGCTGCACAGTACTACTTCTCTTGTCCTGTATGTAGGAGCGCTGCACAGTACTACTTCTCTTGTGCTGTATGTAGGAGCGCTGCACAGTACTACTTCTCTTGTGCTGTATGTAGGAGCGCTGCACAGTACTACTTCTCTTGTGCTGTATGTAGGAGCGCTGCACAGTACTACTTCTCTTGTGCTGTGTGTAGGAGCGCTGCACAGTACTACTTCTCTTGTCTTGTATGTAGGAGCGCTGCACAGTACTACTTCTCTTGTCTTGTATGTAGGAGCGCTGCACAGTACTACTTCTCTTGTGCTGTATGTAGGAGCGCTGCACAGTACTACTTCACTTGTGCTGTATGTAGGAGCGCTGCACAGTACTACTTCTCTTGTATGTAGGAGCGCTGCACAGTACTACTACTCTTGTGCTATATGTAGGAGCGCTGCACAGTACTACTTCACTTGTGCTGTATGTAGGAGCGCTGCACAGTACTACTACTCTTGTGCTATATGTAGGAGCGCTGCACAGTACTACTTCTCTTGTGCTGTATGTAGGAGCGCTGCACAGTACTACTTCTCTTGTGCTGTATGTAGGAGCGCTGCACAGTACTACTTCTCTTGTCCTGTGTGTAGGAGCGCTGCACAGTACTACTTCTCTTGTCCTGTATGTAGGAGCGCTGCACAGTACTACTTCTCTTGTGCTGTATGTAGGAGCGCTGCACAGTACTACTTCTCTTGTGCTGTATGTAGGAGCGCTGCACAGTACTACTTCTCTTGTGCTGTATGTAGGAGCGCTGCACAGTACTACTTCTCTTGTGCTGTATGTAGGAGCGCTGCACAGTACTACTTCTCTTGTGCTGTGTGTAGGAGCGCTGCACAGTACTACTTCTCTTGTCTTGTATGTAGGAGCGCTGCACAGTACTACTTCTCTTGTCTTGTATGTAGGAGCGCTGCACAGTACTACTTCTCTTGTGCTGTATGTAGGAGCGCTGCACAGTACTACTTCACTTGTGCTGTATGTAGGAGCGCTGCACAGTACTACTTCTCTTGTATGTAGGAGCGCTGCACAGTACTACTACTCTTGTGCTATATGTAGGAGCGCTGCACAGTACTACTTCACTTGTGCTGTATGTAGGAGCGCTGCACAGTACTACTACTCTTGTGCTATATGTAGGAGCGCTGCACAGTACTACTTCTCTTGTGCTGTATGTAGGAGCGCTGCACAGTACTACTTCTCTTGTGCTGTATGTAGGAGCGCTGCACAGTACTACTTCTCTTGTCCTGTGTGTAGGAGCGCTGCACAGTACTACTTCTCTTGTCCTGTATGTAGGAGCGCTGCACAGTACTACTTCTCTTGTGCTGTATGTAGGAGCGCTGCACAGTACTACTTCTCTTGTGCTGTATGTAGGAGCGCTGCACAGTACTACTTCTCTTCTGCTGTATGTAGGAGCGCTGCACAGTACTACTTCTCTTGTGCTGTATGTAGGAGCGCTGCACAGTACTACTTCTCTTGTGCTGTATGTAGGAGCGCTGCACAGTACTACTTCTCTGGTGCTGTATGTAGGAGCGCTGCACAGTATTACTTCTCTTGTCCTGTATGTAGGAACGCTGCACAGTATTACTTCTCTTGTCTTGTATGTAGGAGCGCTGCACAGTACTACTTCTCTTGTCTTGTATGTAGGAGCGCTGCACAGTACTACTTCACTTGTGCTGTATGTAGGAGCGCTGCACAGTACTACTTCTCTTGTGCTGTATGTAGGAGCGCTGCACAGTACTACTTCTCTTGTGCTGTATGTAGGAGCGCTGCACAGTACTACTTCTCTTGTGCTGTATGTAGGAGCGCTGCACAGTACTACTTCTCTTGTGCTGTATGTAGGAGCGCTGCACAGTACTACTTATCTTGTGCTGTATGTAGGAGCGCTGCACAGTACTACTTCACTTGTGCTGGATGTAGGAGCGCTGCACAGTACTACTTCTCTTGTCTTGTATGTAGGAGCGCTGCACAGTACTACTTCTCTTGTCCTGTATGTAGGAGCGCTGCACAGTATTACTTCTCTTGTCCTGTATGTAGGAGCGCTGCACAGTACTACTTCTTGTCCTGTATGTAGGAGCGCTGCACAGTACTACTTCTCTTGTGCTGTATGTAGGAGCGCTGCACAGTACTACTTCTCTTGTGCTGTATGTAGGAGCGCTGCACAGTACTACTTCACTTGTGCTGTATGTAGGAGCGCTGCACAGTACTACTTCTCTTGTGCTGTATGTAGGAGCGCTGCACAGTACTACTTCTCTTGTGCTGTATGTAGGAGCGCTGCACAGTACTACTTCACTTGTGCTGTATGTAGGAGCGCTGGACAGTACTACTTCTCTTGTGCTGTATGTAGGAGCGCTGCACAGTACTACTTCTCTTGTCTTGTATGTAGGAGTGCTGCACAGTACTACTTCTCTTGTCCTGTATGTAGGAGCGCTGCACAGTACTATTTCTCTTGTCCTGTATGTAGGAGCGCTGCACAGTACTACTTCTCTTGTCTTGTATGTAGGAGCGCTGCACAGTACTACTTCACTTGTGCTGTATGTAGGAGCGCTGCACAGTACTACTTCTCTTGTGCTGTATGTAGGAGCGCTGCACAGTACTACTTCTCTTGTGCTGTATGTAGGAGCGCTGCACAGTACTACTTCTCTTTTGCTGTATGTAGGAGCGCTGCACAGTACTACTTCTCTTTTGCTGTATGTAGGAGCGCTGCACAGTACTACTTGTCTTGTATGTAGGAGCGCTGCACAGTACTACTTCACTTGTGCTGTATGTAGGAGCGCTGCACAGTACTACTTCTCTTGTGCTGTATGTAGGAGCGCTGCACAGTACTACTTCTCTTTTGCTGTATGTAGGAGCGCTGCACAGTACTACTTCTCTTGTGCTGTATGTAGGAGCGCTGCACAGTACTACTTCTCTTGTGCTGTATGTAGGAGCGCTGCACAGTACTACTTCTCTTGTGCTGTATGTAGGAGAGCTGCACAATACTACTTCTCTTGTGCTGTATGTAGGAGCGCTGCACAGTACTACTCTTGTCTTGTATGTAGGAGCGCTGCACAGTACTACTTCTCTTGTCCTGTATGTAGGAGCGCTGCACAGTACTACTTCTCTTGTCCTGTATGTAGGAGCGCTGCACAGTACTACTTCTCTTGTGCTGTATGTAGGAGCGCTGCACAGTACTACTTCTCTTGTGCTGTATGTAGGAGCGCTGCACAGTACTACTTCTCTTGTCCTGTATGTAGGAGCGCTGCACAGTACTACTTCTCTTGTCCTGTGTGTAGGAGCGCTGCACAGTACTACTTCTCTTGTGCTGTGTGTAGGAGCGCTGCACAGTACTACTTCTCTTGTGCTGTATGTAGGAGCGCTGCACAGTACTACTTCTCTTGTGCTGTATGTAGGAGCGCTGCACAGTACTACTTCTCTTGTCTTGTATGTAGGAGCGCTGCACAGTACTACTTCTCTTGTCTTGTATGTAGGAGCGCTGCACAGTACTACTTCTCTTGTGCTGTATGTAGGAGCGCTGCACAGTACTACTTCTCTTGTCTTGTATGTAGGAGCGCTGCACAGTACTACTTCACTTGTGCTGTATGTAGGAGCGCTGCACAGTACTACTTCTCTTGTGCTGTATGTAGGAGCGCTGCACAGTACTACTTCTCTTGTGCTGTATGTAGGAGCGCTGCACAGTACTACTTCACTTGTGCTGTATGTAGGAGCGCTGCACAGTACTACTTCTCTTGTGCTGTATGTAGGAGCGCTGCACAGTACTACTTCTCTTGTCTTGTATGTAGGAGCGCTGCACAGTACTACTTCTCTTGTGCTGTATGTAGGAGCGCTGCACAGTACTACTTCTCTTGTGCTGTCTTCACAGTAAAGGCGGTCGGATGAGTTTCCAGCTGCCGTTGCCGCTGCCGCTTCCTCCGCATCTGTTTCTGTTCAGTCTGGGAGACTGGAGTTCGTATTCGCGGGATTCGTGCGTCACGGCTCAGCTTGTTACAGGATCGGCACAGCCACAGCTCATTGGATCCCTGTCTGCTGAGTGCAGGTAACGGTGGCACACACATCTATAATAGTATATAGCTGCGCTTCTCTGGGGTGGTGCTGGGTGCACGGTACCGGGGATTATTGTAACGTTGGGCTTTCTGCAGGTCACTGGTCTGGGATGGTGAGTGGAGTCTGGACATAGTCATGGAATGCGTCAGATTGGCAGCGCAGGGGATGCCAGCTAAACTGTGCCTGTCTGTAACTGGGAAGGTATAACCCTCTGCGCCGCTCACCCGCCCGGTCCTCTGCGCCGCTCACCTCACCCGCGCCCCTCAACTGCGCCGCTCACCTCACCCGCGCCCCTCCTCTGCGCCGCTCACCTCACCCGCGCCCCTCCTCTGCGCCGCTCACCCGCGCCCCTCCTCTGCGCCGCTCACCCGCGCCCCTCCTCTGCGCCGCTCACCCGCGCCCCTCCTCTGCGCCGCTCACCCGCGCCCCTCCTCTGCGCCGCTCACCCGCGCCCCTCCTCTGCGCCGCTCACCCGCGCCCCTCCTCTGCGCCGCTCACCCGCGCCCCTCCTCTGCGCCGCTCACCCGCGCCCCTCCTCTGCGCCGCTCACCCGCGCCCCTCCTCTGCGCCGCTCACCCGCGCCCCTCCTCTGCGCCGCTCACCCGCGCCCCTCCTCTGCGCCGCTCACCCGCGCCCCTCCTCTGCGCCGCTCACCCGCGCCCCTCCTCTGCGCCGCTCACCCGCGCCCCTCCTCTGCGCCGCTCACCCGCGCCCCTCCTCTGCGCCGCTCACCCGCGCCCCTCCTCTGCGCCGCTCACCCGCGCCCCTCCTCTGCGCCGCTCACCCGCGCCCCTCCTCTGCGCCGCTCACCCGCGCCCCTCCTCTGCGCCGCTCACCCGCGCCCCTCCTCTGCGCCGCTCACCCGCGCCCCTCCTCTGCGCCGCTCACCCGCGCCCCTCCTCTGCGCCGCTCACCCGCGCCCCTCCTCTGCGCCGCTCACCCGCGCCCCTCCTCTGCGCCGCTCACCCGCGCCCCTCCTCTGCGCCGCTCACCCGCGCCCCTCCTCTGCGCCGCTCACCCGCGCCCCTCCTCTGCGCCGCTCACCCGCGCCCCTCCTCTGCGCCGCTCACCCGCGCCCCTCCTCTGCGCCGCTCACCCGCGCCCCTCCTCTGCGCCGCTCACCCGCGCCCCTCCTCTGCGCCGCTCACCCGCGCCCCTCCTCTGCGCCGCTCACCCGCGCCCCTCCTCTGCGCCGCTCACCCGCGCCCCTCCTCTGCGCCGCTCACCCGCGCCCCTCCTCTGCGCCGCTCACCCGCGCCCCTCCTCTGCGCCGCTCACCCGCGCCCCTCCTCTGCGCCGCTCACCCGCGCCCCTCCTCTGCGCCGCTCACCCGCGCCCCTCCTCTGCGCCGCTCACCCGCGCCCCTCCTCTGCGCCGCTCACCCGCGCCCCTCCTCTGCGCCGCTCACCCGCGCCCCTCCTCTGCGCCGCTCACCCGCGCCCCTCCTCTGCGCCGCTCACCCGCGCCCCTCCTCTGCGCCGCTCACCCGCGCCCCTCCTCTGCGCCGCTCACCCGCGCCCCTCCTCTGCGCCGCTCACCCGCGCCCCTCCTCTGCGCCGCTCACCCGCGCCCCTCCTCTGCGCCGCTCACCCGCGCCCCTCCTCTGCGCCGCTCACCCGCGCCCCTCCTCTGCGCCGCTCACCTCACCCGCGCCCCTCCTCTGCGCCGCTCACCTCACCCGCGCCCCTCCTCTGCGCCGCTCACCTCACCCGCGCCCCTCCTCTGCGCCGCTCACCTCACCCGCGCCCCTCCTCTGCGCCGCTCACCTCACCCGCGCCCCTCCTCTGCGCCGCTCACCTCACCCGCGCCCCTCCTCTGCGCCGCTCACCTCACCCGCGCCCCTCCTCTGCGCCGCTCACCTCACCCGCGCCCCTCCTCTGTTTCTTTTGTGCAGGTCAATAAATGTCTAGGCTTCAGCAGCAGTACCCCTGCCAGGAGGAGGCTCAGTGTTGGAGCACCCAGTAGCCCGCTGTTATCGGAGAGCACGATTGCTCATGTGAGAGTGCTGGAGGCCCCTGTGGAGGTGGGTGTTAAGGGGGCTGCAGTCTCCTCTCCATTAGGGTGTATGTCAGGCAGGGTATGTTGGGTTGGGCACCTGGTCCGTAGTGTAGCATTGTATTCATGATATACAGACACTTGTGGGTTAATCTTCTGTCCTATAGGAGAAGGGTTACGATGTGGAGGTCACCCAGCTGGCGGCTTGTGCCATACTGAAAGATTCTCCACCATTAAAAAAAGTGGCTTTGAGTCTGCCGCCCATCAGCAAGGATGGAGGGTCAGGAGGGCAGGACCCCTGCAGGAGGGCAAATATTGTGCCCAGAAATCCCAGAAGACTGCGTTTTGGCAGCAAAGGATCTGAAGACGGGGCTCCAGGGGCAGGTGAGTAAAATTTATGAGGGGCTCCTCCATCACAGAGCCACCCAGGGGCCCCATTCCTGCAGCAGAAGCAGCCGCCATGATGACGCCTGGGTGGAGCGCTCCTTCATCCGTTCTCATACTCTGCTACTTGTTTCTCATACACTCCTCCTCCCCCAGTTTGTCCCTCAGCACGGTGGGGCCACAGCATCTGCCTCTGTGATCAAGAAACAGCCATTCTGATTGGTGGAGAAGGAGCCAATGAGAAGTCGAGTCCAGACTCGCTGTGGAAGCTGGAACTAGGTACCAGGTCTCTGAGAACATCACGCGGTGCCCGGGCATTATACACGCCATGAAGGGTGAACACGGCTCAATGTATTATATGCAGCCTGACGTCAGGGGTAGGAAGTGGGTGTGGTCTTTACTAAAGGGGCGGGGTTCAGTGCTAGACTCCAGGAACGTAATAACCGCATGGTGACGGGGTGAGTGTGTGATAGTGAGATAATGACGGGGTGAGTAGGACAGTCACGGGCGACATGCGGTGTGATATAATGATGGGGTGAGTAGGTCAGTTACGGGTGACATGCGGTGTGATATAATGATGGGGTGAGTAGGTCAGTTACGGGTGACATGCGGTGTGATATAATGATGGGGTGAGTAGGTCAGTTACGGGTGACATGCGGTGTGATATAATGGGGTGAGTAGGACAGTCACGGGCGACATGCGGTGTGATATAATGATGGGGTGAGTAGGACAGTCAGGTGACATGCGGTGTGATATAATGATGGGGTGAGTAGGACAGTCACGGGTGACATGCGGTGTGCTATAATGATGGGGTGAGTAGGACAGTCAGGTGACATGCGGTGTGATATAATGATGGGGTGAGTAGGTCAGTTACGGGTGACATGCGGTGTGATATAATGATGGGGTGAGTAGGTCAGTTACGGGTGACATGCGGTGTGATATAATGATGGGGTGAGTAGGTCAGTCACGGGTGACATGCGGTGTGATATAATGATGGGGTGAGTAGGACAGTCACGGGTGACATGCGGTGTGATATAATGATGGGGTGAGTAGGACAGTTACGGATGACATGCGGTGTGATATAATGATGGGGTGAGTAGGACAGTCACGGGTGACATGCGGTGTGATATAATGATGGGGTGAGTAGGACAGTCACGGGTGACATGCGGTGTGATATAATGATGGGGTGAGTAGGACAGTCACGGGTGACATGCGGTGTGATATAATGATGGGGTGAGTAGGACAGTCACGGGTGACATGCAGTGTAATATAATGATGGGGTGAGTAGGACAGTTACGGGTGACATGCGGTGTGATATAATGATGGGGTGAGTAGGACAGTTACGGGTGACATGCGGTGTGATATAATGATGGGGTGAGTAGGACAGTCACGGGTGACATGCGGTGTAATATAATGATGGGGTGAGTAGGACAGTTACGGGTGACATGCGGTGTGATATAATGATGGGGTGAGTAGGACAGTCACGGGTGACATGCGGTGTGATATAATGATGGGGTGAGTAGGACAGTTACGGGTGACATGCGGTGTGATATAATGATGGGGTGAGTAGGACAGTTACGGGTGACATGCGGTGTGATATAATGATGGGGTGAGTAGGTCAGTTACGGGTGACATGCGGTGTGATATAATGATGGGGTGAGTAGGACAGTCACGGGTGACATGCGGTGTGATATAATGATGGGGTGAGTAGGACAGTCACGGGTGACATGCGGTGTGATATAATGATGGGGTGAGTAGGACAGTCACGGGTGACATGCGGTGTGATATAATGATGGGGTGAGTAGGACAGTCACGGGTGACATGCAGTGTAATATAATGATGGGGTGAGTAGGACAGTTACGGGTGACATGCGGTGTGATATAATGATGGGGTGAGTAGGACAGTTACGGGTGACATGCGGTGTGATATAATGATGGGGTGAGTAGGACAGTCACGGGTGACATGCGGTGTAATATAATGATGGGGTGAGTAGGACAGTTACGGGTGACATGCGGTGTGATATAATGATGGGGTGAGTAGGACAGTCACGGGTGACATGCGGTGTGATATAATGATGGGGTGAGTAGGACAGTCACGGGCGACATGCGGTGTGATATAATGATGGGGTGAGTAGGACAGTCACGGGCGACATGCGGTGTGATATAATGATGGGGTGAGTAGGACAGTTACGGGTGACATGCGGTGTGATATAATGATGGGGTGAGTAGGACAGTCATGGGTGACATGCGGTGTGATATAATGATGGGGTGAGTAGGACAGTCACGGGTGACATGCGGTGTGATATAATGATGGGGTGAGTAGGACAGTTACGGGTGACATGCGGTGTGATATAATAATGGGGTGAGTAGGACAGTCACGGGCGACATGCGGTGTGATATAATGATGGGGTGAGTAGGACAGTCACGGGTGACATGCGGTGTGATATAATGATGGGGTGAGTAGGACAGTTACGGGTGACATGCGGTGTGATATAATGATGGGGTGAGTAGGACAGTTACGGGTGACATGCGGTGTGATATAATGATGGGGTGAGTAGGACAGTTACGGATGACATGCGGTGTGATATAATGATGGGGTGAGTAGGACAGTCAGGTGACATGCGGTGTGATATAATAATGGGGTGAGTAGGACAGTCAGGTGACATGCGGTGTGATATAATAATGGGGTGAGTAGGACAGTTACGGGTGACATGCGGTGTGATATAATGATGGGGTGAGTAGGACAGTCACGGGCGACATGCGGTGTGATATAATGATGGGGTGAGTAGGACAGGTACGGGTGACATGCGGTGTGATATAATGATGGGGTGAGTAGGACAGTTACGGGTGACATGCGGTGTGATATAATGATGGGGTGAGTAGGACAGTCACGGGTGACATGCGGTGCGATATAATGATGGGGTGAGTAGGACAGTTATGGGTGACATGCGGTGTGATATAATGATGGGGTGAGTAGGACAGTCATGGGTGACATGCGGTGTGATATAATGATGGGGTGAGTAGGACAGTCACGGGTGACATGCGGTGTGATATAATGATGGGGTGAGTAGGACAGTCACGGGTGACATGCGGTGTGATATAATGATGGGGTGAGTAGGTCAGTTACGGGTGACATGCGGTGTGATATAATGATGGGGTGAGTAGGACAGTCACGGGTGACATGCGGTGTGATATAATGATGGGGTGAGTAGGACAGTTACGGGTGACATGCGGTGTGATATAATAATGGGGTGAGTAGGACAGTTACGGGTGACATGCGGTGTGATATAATAATGGGGTGAGTAGGACAGTTACGGGTGACATGCGGTGTGATATAATGATGGGGTGAGTGTTACGGGTGACATGCGGTGTGATATAATGATGGGGTGAGTGTTACGGGTGACATGCAGTGTGATATAATGATGGGGTGAGTAGGACAGTCACGGGTGACATGCGGTGTGATATAATGATGGGGTGAGTAGGACAGTCACGGGTGACATGCGGTGTGATATAATGATGAGGTGAGTAGGACAGTCACGGGTGACATGCGGTGTGATATAATGATGGGGTGAGTAGGACAGTTACGGGTGACATGCGGTGTGATATAATGATGGGGTGAGTAGGACAGTCACGGGTGACATGCGGTGTGATATAATGATGGGGTGAGTAGGACAGTTACGGGTGACATGCGATGTGATATGATGGGGTGAATAGGACAGTTACGGGTGACATGCGGTGTGATATAATGGGGTGAGTAGGACAGTCACGGGTGACATGCGGTGTAATATAATGATGGGGTGAGTAGGACAGTTACGGGTGACATGCGGTGTGGTATAATGGGGTGAGTAGGACAGTCACGGGTGACATGCGGTGTGATATAATGATGGGGTGAGTAGGACAGTCACGGGTGACATGCGGTGTGATATAATGATGGGGTGAGTAGGTCAGTTACGGGTGACATGCGGTGTGATATAATGATGGGGTGAGTAGGACCGTTACGGGTGACATGCGGTGTGATATAATGATGGGGTGAGTAGGACAGTTACGGGTGACATGCGGTGTAATATAATGATGGGGTGAGTAGGACAGTTACGGGTGACATGCGGTGTAATATAATGATGGGGTGAGTAGGACCGTTACGGGTGACATGCGGTGTGATATAATGATGGGGTGAGTAGGACAGTTACGGGTGACATGCGGTGTAATATAATGATGGGGTGAGTAGGACAGTCACGGGTGACATGCGGTGTGATATAATGGGGTGAGTAGGACAGTCACGGGTGACATGCGGTGTGATATAATGATGGGGTGAGTAGGTCAGTTACGGGTGACATGCGGTGTGATATTATGGGGTGAGTAGGACAGTTACGGGTGACATGCGGTGTGATATAATGGGGTGAGTAGGTCAGTTACGGGTGACATGCGGTGTGATATAATGATGGGGTGAGTAGGTCAGTTACGGGTGACATGCGGTGTGATATAATGATGGGGTGAGTAGGACAGTTACGGATGACATGCGGTGTGATATAATAATGGGGTGAGTAGGACAGTTATGGGTGACATGCGGTGTGATATAATGATGGGGTGAGTAGGACAGTCACGGGTGACATGCGGTGTGATATAATGATGGGGTGAGTAGGACAGTTACGGGTGACATGCGGTGTGATATAATGATGGGGTGAGTAGGACAGTTACGGGTGACATGCGGTGTGATATAATGGGGTGAGTAGGACAGTTACGGGTGACATGCGGTGTGATATAATGATGGGGTGAGTAGGACAGTCACGGGCGACATGCGGTGTGATATAATGATGGGGTGAGTAGGACAGTCACGGGTGACATGCGGTGTGATATAATGATGGGGTGAGTAGGACAGTTACGGGTGACATGCGGTGTGATATAATGGGGTGAGTAGGACAGTTACGGGTGACATGCGGTGTGATATAATGATGGGGTGAGTAGGACAGTCACGGGTGACATGCGGTGTGATATAATGATGGGGTGAGTAGGACAGTTACGGGTGACATGCGGTGTGATATAATGATGGGGTGAGTAGGACAGTCACGGGTGACATGCGGTGTGATATAATGATGGGGTGAGTAGGACAGTCACGGGTGACATGCGGTGTGATATAATGATGGGGTGAGTAGGACAGTTACGGGTGACATGCGGTGTGATATAATGATGGGGTGAGTAGGACAGTCAGGTGACATGCGGTGTGATATAATGATGGGGTGAGTAGGACAGTCAGGTGACATGCGGTGTGATATAATGATGGGGTGAGTAGGACAGTTACGGGTGACATGCGGTGTGATATAATGATGGGGTGAGTAGGACAGTTACGGGTGACATGCGGTGTGATATAATGATGGGGTGAGTAGGTCAGTTACGGGTGACATGCGGTGTGATATAATGATGGGGCGAGTAGGTCAGTTACGGGTGACATGCGGTGTGATATAATGATGGGGTGAGTAGGTCAGTTACGGGTGACATGCGGTGTGATATAATGATGGGGTGAGTAGGTCAGTTACGGGTGACATGCGGTGTGATATAATGGGGTGAGTAGGTCAGTCACGGGTGACATGCGGTGTGATATAATGGGGTGAGTAGGTCAGTCACGGGTGACATGCGGTGTGATATAATGATGGGGTGAGTAGGACAGTCACGGGTGACATGCGGTGTGATATAATGATGGGGTGAGTAGGACAGTCACGGGTGACATGCGGTGTGATATAATGATGGGGTGAGTAGGACAGTCACGGGTGACATGCGGTGTGATGGGGTGACTTTGGTCCCCTCTTTAGGTGCTGGTTATCCCACTTGTCAGATGACCTCATCAGGATTGCACCTGGGGTCCCCTTTAACCCTCCACGTCCTGACCCGTTTCCTTTTTGTCCCCATCAGACAGTGATTTCTGGTTCCAGATGGACAGCCTGTGCTCTGGTTCGGTTCCCCAGTGCTCCAGGGGCCACACTGCAACGTTTGACCCAGAGACTAAGAGAGTGTTTGTGTACGGAGGTCTGCGGGAGCGGCTGTGGCTTAGTAACGTCTATGTGCTGGACACGCTGGACTGGAAGTGGACGCTGGTGACGGTAAGTAGTGATGGCAGCAGTGCCGGGGAGGTCACGTGGGAACCACGGCTTGTGACTGGTGTCCTTTGCTGTAGGCAGTGGGGAAGGTGCCCACGTTATCCTTTCACACGGCCACTATGTACCAGCGGGAGCTCTATGTGTTTGGGGGTCTGTGTCCGCAGATGGGAGCGGATTTTGGAGTCTGCACCAATGCCCTTTATATCTTCAACCCGGAGTACAAGATCTGGTATCAGCCCATCGTGGAGGGGGAGAGACCGCTGCCCAGATACGGGTGAGGAACAGTCCATGGTAAAACTGCTGTACGTGGAAACTAATAAGTAGAAAGGTCAGAAGGTGATGAAGGGACAGCGCGGTCCCCGGTGTAATGATGGTGAGGTTTGGGGTGTGATATGTGCTGGTTTTTGGGTGATAAATGGACTTCATGTTTCCTCGCAGTCACAGTGCCACACTCCTTGGTAACCGGCTTGTCGTGTTTGGAGGTCGGCGGTCTCCATCACCAGTTTATCTCAACGACGTTCACATC